>NW_024097637.1:0-40498 GCF_016545835.1 Crotalus tigris
TGGGGTGGAGGCTGTTGAGGTGTGTGAGGAAGTTGTCCAGTTTTTCCTTCCCATGAGGCCAGATTATGAAGGTGTCGTCTACGTATCTGAGCCAGAGTTTGGGTTTGTGATCCGATTTTTCTAGAGCTTGGGTTTCAAAGTGTTTCATGTAGAGGTTGGCAATGACAGGTGAGAGGGGTGATCCCATGGGTGCTCCTTCTGTTTGTTTGTATTTTTGTCCTTTATAGATGAAGTATGTGTTGGATAGGCAGTGGTTGGTCAGATCTAAGATGTGTTTGGGGGGGTTATATTTGTTTTGAATAGCTGTCAAGGCTTCTTTGATAGGCACTTGGGTGAAGAGGGATATGACATCGAAGCTCACTAGTAGGTCGCTGGGCGGTAAGCTTTGTTTCTTTATGATCTCTATAAACTGGAATGAGTTTTTTACGTGTGAGGTGATGGATTCTGCATAGGGCTGTAGTTGTTTTGCGAGAAATTTGGCTAGGTTTTGTAGAGGTGAGCCTATGGAGCTGACTATAGGTCTGAGTGGGGTTCCTTCTTTGTGTATCTTGGGGAGACCATAGAGTTTAGGGCATCTGGATGATTTCTCTCTGGGAATGATTCTTTGCTGGATCTCTTCACTAATGGGGGAGGCTTTTATCTTGGTTCTGGTGGTTTTTTCCAGGTAGGTGGTGGGATCTGTGTTTAGGGGTTTGTATGTGGAGTCTTGGAGTAGGTTGGTTAATTTGGTTTGGTAGTCAGATGTGTTCATAACCACCGTGGCGTTGCCCTTGTCTGCTGGTAGGATTATTATGCTGTTGTCTTCTTTCAGGTTACATAGTGCTGTCTGTTCTCTTTGGGTAAGTTGCTTTTGGGTGGCTTGCTGATGCAGAGGATGTTGGTGATTTTGAGTCTGAATTTTGTTGTCGCTTCATCGGGGTTGATTTTGGTCAGGGAGGCTGGTTTCAACTCCACATATAATGGTTTCAAGTGGGGATGTGTTTTGGGAGCGACTGCAAAGTTGAATCCTTGGAAAGGACATTGTTTAGGGCTTTGAGGATCCTCTATCTGAGATGTTATGCACTGTTGGTTTCATGTGTGGCTGTGAGGGAGGAGGGGTTTGTTTCTGGCGTTCTTGTAGTCTTCGGAGTTGTTGGTGTGTGTATCTGTCTGTGAGGGTGGTCTGTGTTTCGGCTCTCCAGACGGCGAGTTGTTGGATTTGTCCCAAAGTGCGGGGTGGATCTTGTTGCTGAGTTTGAGGTGGAGTGTGAGGAGATCTTTGTTAATTTCGGTCTAGAGGAATCTTTTTGTGTGAAGTTCATGCTGATTAGGGCCATTCTGTTCTTTTCAGGATCCGTTTGGTGGCTGCAGAGTTGGAGTGGAACTTCATTGGAAACATGTGGGGATTAGATTTTGATCTCGGCAGTTTACGTAGGAATGCGAGGTCACATAAAATGGAAGCTCTTTGGACTTCAAGTTTTTCATAGGTCCTGGTCAGATGGTGGGATTTCCTCCCCCGTAGAGTTCGATATTTGTTTTCGAGGTTTTTCCCGCGGTATTTGTATTAGGTCTTTGGTTGTTCGGGTTTTCTCCCGCGTAAATTGGAAGTGTCTTGGCAACGTTTCGACGAAGTCACATCGTCATCTTCAGCTGGTGTTTTTAGCTTCTTGCTTTGAGCAGCAATGTGTGGGTTTTAGCTGTTTCTTCCTTTTAACTGCCAGTGAGGGTATGAACTGATTGGTGGGCTTGGCTGTGTTCTGATTGGGTGGAGGTTGTGTTCTGAATGGTTAGGGGCTTGGCTGGGCTCTGATTGGCTGGGGGAGTGGTCTGTTTGGTTGTGCTCAGGTTAGTCTGAGTTGCAGAGGGGTTTAAGATTTTGGGGTTAGGGAGTCGTTTGTCAATAAGGGCAGGTTTCCAAATGGCTGGTAGGCGGGAGGTATCATCTCGCTTGTTCATGCTGTGTGGCGTTTTTCTATCTCGATGGCTTCTCTGATTATTCTGTTATTAAAATGTTCACTTTTGGCAATGGTTCTGGTATTTTTAAAGTCAATTTCGTGTCCTGTGGCTTTAAGGTGTTGGACCAGGGAAGATGTTGGTTCCTCTTTTTTTACTGAGTTCTTATGTTCTTCAATGCGTGCACTTATTCTCTTATTTATTCCCCAGAGAGGAAATCATCCAGATGCCTAACTCTATTGGTCCCCCAAGATACACAAGAAGGAACCCCCTCAGACCATATCAGCTCCATAGGTCACTCTACAAACACTAGCCAATTTTTCCCTCGCCAAACAACGACAGCCCTATGCAGGAATGCATCACCTCACACGTAGAAAACTCATTCCATTATAAGATCATAAAGAAACAGCTTACAGCCCAGCGTACCTACAGTGAGCTCGATGTCCATATCCCTCTTCACCCCAAAAAAAACCAGTGCCTATCAAAGACCTTGACAGCTATTCAAAACAAATATAACCCCCCCAAACACATCTTAGATCTGACCAACCACTGCCTATCCCACACATACTTCATCTATAACGGACAAAAATACAAACAAACAGAAGGAGCACCCATGGGCTCACCCCTCTCACCTGTCATTGCCAACCTCTACATGGAACACTTTGAAACCCAAGCTCTAGAAAAATCGGATCCCAAACCCAAACTCTGGCTCAGATACGTAGACGACACCTTCATAATCTGGCCACATGGGAAAGAAAAACTTGACAACTTCCTCACACACCTCAACAGACTACACCCCAAAATACAGTTCACCATGGAAACAGAAGCTAACAACCAACTTCCCTTCCTGGATGTCTTAGTCTACAAGAAATCCATTGGCTCCCTAGGACACACCATCTACCAGAAGAAAACACACACAAACCGCTATCTGCACACTCTCTCACACCACCACCCAGCACAGATCAACTCTGTAGCCAAGACACTCATCTCCAGAACAAAACGCTTAGCTGACGAACAACACCTAAAGCCCGAACTACACACTCTCCCCAATGTACTAACATCCAATGGATTCCATAGAAATAAGATTACAAACCTAATCCAAAAAGAAACCCCCACTCAAATCCAAGACAAAGAACAAGAAAACGGCAAAGCCCTCCTCCCATACATAAAAGGCACCACAGACAGAATCAGTAAGATCCTCCATAAACACAACCTCAAAACAGCATTCTGCACAAACAGAAAAATATCCACCATCCTTAGAAACCCCAAAGATAAATTGAATTAGAAAATCAAGGAGTATACGAAATCCCATGCACCACTTGTCCCACCACATACATCGGACAAACCAACAGAAGAATAAGTGCACGCATTGAAGAACCTAAGAACTCAGTCAAAAAAGAGGAACCAACATCTTCCCTGGTCCAACACCTTAAAGCCACAGGACATGAAATTGACTTTAAAAATACCAGAACCATTGCCAAAAGTGAACATTTTAATAACAGAATAATCATATAACCATCGAAGGATAGAAAACGCCCACACAGCATGAACAAGGCGAGATGATACCTCCTGCCTACCACCTTTGGAAACCGCCGCTTATTTGACAACGACCCTAACCCCCAAACTCTTAACCGCCTCTGCAACTCATACTAACTGAGCACAACCAACAGACCACTCCCCCAGCAAATCAAGCACAAGCAAGCCCTAACGAATTTCGAACACACCTCCACCCAATCAGAACACAGCCAAGCTCCCATCCAATCGTTCTACCCTCACTGGCAGTTAAAAGGAAGAAACAGCTAAACCACACATTGCTGCCTCAAGCAAGAAGCTAAAAACACCAGCCTGAAGGATGACGAATGTAACCTTCGTCGAAACGTTGCCAAGCACTGCCATTTACGGCGGAGAAAACCCGACAACCAAAGACCTATAATACAATACCACTTCACAACCTCAGAAAACAAATATCGCACCTCTACGGGGAGGAAATCCACCATCTGACCAGGACCTATGAAAAACTTGAAGTCCAAAGAGCTTCCATTTTATGTGACCTCGCATTCCTACGTAACTGCCGAGATCAAAATCTAATCCCCACATGTTTCCAACTGAAATTCCACTCCAACTCTGCAGCCACCAACCGGATCCTGAAAAGAACAGAATTGGCCCTAATCAGAAATGAACTTCACACAAAAAGATTCCTCCTAGACCGAATTAACAAAGATCTCCTCACACTCCACCTCAAACTCAGCAACAAGATCCACCCCGCACTTTGGGACAAATCCCAACAACTCGCCGTCTGGAGAGCCGAAACACAGACCACCCTCAAGACAGATACACACACCAACAAACTCCGAAGACTACAAGAACGCCAGAAACCAACCCCTCCTCCCTCACAGCCACACAGGAAACAAACAGTGCATAACATCTCAGATAGGATCCTCACCAAAGCCGAAACCAATGTCCTTTCCAAAGGATTCAACTTTGCAGTCGCTCCCAAACACATCCCCACTGAAACCATTATATGTGGAGTTGAAACCAGCCTGACCAAAATCAACCCCGATGACGCTAACAAAATCAGACTCAAAATCACCAACATCCGCTGCACCAGCAAGCCACCCAAAAGCAACTTACCCAAAGAGGAACAGACAGCACTACGTTAACCTGAAAGAAGACAACCAGCATAAATAATCTACCACAACAAGGCACGCCACTTTGGTTATGAACACATCTGACTACCAAACCAAATTAACCAACCTACTCCAAGACTCCACATACAAACCCCTAACACGATCCCACCACCTACCTGGAAAAAACCACCAGAACCAAGATAAAAGGCCTCCCCCATTAGTGAAGAGATCCAGCAAGAATCATTCCCGAGAGAAATCATCCGATGCCCTAAACTCTATGGTCTCCCCAAGATACACAAAGAAGGAACCCCACTCAGATACTATAGTCAGCTCCATAGGCTCACCTCTACAAAACCTAGCCAAATTTCTCGCCAAACAACTACATGCCCTATGCAGAATCCATCACCTACACGTAAAAAACTCATTCCAGTTTATAGAGATCATAAAGAAACAAAGCTTACAGCCCAGCGACCTACTAGTGAGCTTCGATGTCATATCCCTCTTCACCCAATGCCTATCAAAGAAGCCTTGACAGCTATTCAAAACAAATATAACCCCCCCAAACACATCTTAGATCTGACCCAACCATGCCTATCCAACACATACTTCATCTATAACGTACAAAAATACACAAACAAACATAAGGAGCACCCATGGGATCACCCCTCTCACCTGTCATTGCCAACCTCTACATGGAACACTTTGAAACCCAAGCTCTAGAAAAATCGGATCACAAACCCAAACTCTGGCTCAGATATGTAGACGACACCTTCATAATCTGGCCACAATGGGAAAGAAAAACTGGACAACTTCCTCACACACCTCAACAGCCTACACCCCAAAATACAGTTCACCATGGAACAGAACTAACAACCAACTTCCCTTCCTGGATGTCTTAGTCTACAAGAAATCCACGGCTCCTAGGACACACCATCTACCAGAAGAAAACACACTACAAACCGATATCTGCACGCTCTCTCACACCACCACCCTCACAGATCAACTCTGTAGCCAAGACACTCATCTCCAGAACAAAACGCTTAGCTGACGACAACCTAAAACCCGAACTACACACTCTCACCAATGTACTAACATATATATATATATATCTCCATGCATTATGCATTTCAGTTTAATTGTAAATAAATTGCTGCCTATGGAACCGAGAGAACGAAGTTGATGTGGTAGAGGTAGGAGAAAGGGAAATTGATGATTGTTTTAATTATTGACATAACAGTGGATATCAATTTATAACAGATGTTCTATTCTGTAGGAGAACTCAGAACGTCCGACTAGGATCTAACGGGCCTGGCTACTGTGAAATTCTATGCATCAAGGTTTGTGATGGCAACATTTTTAGAAAGGAGATTAGCTAATGTATGCAAAGTCCTGTTGATTAGGGCTAATGTATGTAAGCACGTTTGGGATTGTTTTTTCTAGTCAAAAAGCTCTGCATCAATTACAGTTTGCATAGCACATGGATGGGAAGAGCCACTTGGTATTCTGTCCTGCTTACGACTCTCTCCCTGAGTATCTGATTGCCTCCGATAAAGAATAGGAGGCACCTTTGATTTGATCCAGCAGACCTCTGGAAATCCTCTGATGTTCTTTGGAAGACAGTACTGAAGCTCAAATACTTCGTCCACCTAATGAGAAGAGACGACTCATTGCAAAAGCCCTGATGATGGTAAAGATTGACGTCAAAAGGAGAAAGGGTTGATTGCAGAAATGAGATGGTTAGATGTATCATCTACAGCAGTGCCTGATTTGGGCAGACTCGGGAGACAGTAGAGGGACAGGGGGGACCTGATTTGCTATGGTCCATGGAGTGTAACGTCAGATCCACTTAAGAGTGTACAACCACAACAGAGTTGATTAATTAATCACCATTATCCAAGTAACCACAGGCATTTACCTCGCATGATTGATAAATCAATGTCAGCCTGGCTTCACTCAATAGTCTAAGCTCAAAGAAACATATCAGCCCTCTTTTTTTGCCTAGATTTTTCTCTGTCTCGTTTCATTTGCTGATAGGAAGTAAGATTTGTTGGATCTTGTGCTAGATGTCTATCATATCTCCATCACATTCTAGAGTCATGTCTATTAAACTGTTGTTTGATCGATATGTGCCATCAAGTTGTTTTTGATTCCTAGGGACATATAAGATTTTTCTCCATGATGAATGCTGCCTGAACCTAGTTTTCTCAGGTGCTTCCGTTTGTGCACTCATCCCATGATAACTGAGTCTCTACTGTGCTGTGTTGTCCTACTTTTTCTCTTTCCTTCCAGCATTAGCATTTTCTCCAAGAACTAGTTTCAAATAATGTTTCTGAAGTAGGATAATTTGAGCCTGGTCATTTGTGGCTTAATGAGAACTCTGGGTTATTTGGGGGGGTTTTAATGATTCCTTGGTTTTTTTTCTTGACTCCTCCATGTATTCCTCAGGAGTTTTTTGTTGTTGCCTTTTAAAAACTCAAGCATCCAGTTGTGTGAGCTTAAAAGAAAGCCTATGACTGAATTTGGGAACATAATCTAATTTAGCAAGTTGGCGTTTCACTCCCCTCTCCAACAGTATGAACCATAACTTTCAGGCAAGTGAAAAGTGTGTATGTGTGGAGGGGGAAGTTCAATTCTTTTCTGGAGTTCAGATACGGGTGATACTTTAATACATGTTAATGTGTCAGAAAAGCAACAATAAAAAACATTGATTAGACATAAAAAAGACAGACTTCTTATTGCTTCTCTCCTTTCCCATCCAGCTTTGTTTCTTAACACTTGCAACATTCAAGGACTCAAAACTGGCCTTTATTGTTTAGATATGAAATAAGCTAGTATTTGCATGTAAATTAAACAATGGCTTTTTCCAAAAGGAAAACACTGTTTCCTAACTCAAAAGGACACATGATGGTCATGCTAAAATGCTGATATTGCCGTTAATTTACAAGAATAAAATAATGAAGTCTAAAATTCTAGGTACACTCTGTGGTCAAAAGCATCAATACTGTTATCCTACTGTGTACAAGAGGAACATAATTTTATATTTAATGTTATAGAATTTTTTTTTCTTCAGCGCCTTTCTTTGAAGGCAGAAATTTATTTTAAGCTCTTGTCAAAATTAAATCTGTGTACTAACTGACATTTTGGAGAGTTCTTACTTTGTTCCAGTGATGAATTTGAGTCAACAGAAAAGCATTAAAGCTGATAATCATATACCATGGATTCTTATTTATATGGTGTGTTTCTCTGAGTGGAAATATTATTGTAAATGTGTTGTGAGGATATATCTTTGTTATAGTACATATTCTAAGAAAAGCCCCCTGTGATCAGTTTTTGGTGTCTGCAGTTTAGGCTAAATAAGTAATGACTTAGATCTTATTTGGGAAATAGGTTGAAATATTATGTGGAGATGCATTGTTTCCTTCTGTTTTCTTGGTCATAAGTATAGTCCTGCTCTTGCTCTCATTTTTGGAGAGCTGCACATTGAATAAAGTGAGTGTTGCATCTAATGGGGAAAGGACGGCTTTAGAAATGGTGAAAATACAGGGGCTGTCAGAATTCAACTTAGATTTTCCAGCATTATGTTTAGGCAAATTTACTGTTAGTAAATCAACATACTGCTGAGAGCTCTTGTCAGAGGGACCAGCTGGTCCTGGCATGGAGTTTTTGAAATGAGTCCAATAGTTGCATATGGTCTGAGGACAAGTTGCCTATCTCTTCTCGGTGGAGTTTAGGCTGGGCTGTTTTTCATTCAGTCTTTCTACTCCAGCCAAGCAAGCAAAATCTGTCCAAAATAAGGATCAGTTGAGGTGATAGCCAGTTCAGCACGCTTTTTGAATGTTCTCCAGTTGCCTTTGGCCAATCCATTTTTGTCTCTTTTCCATTGACGTGGAAGTCATTGATTTTCTCCCCTTCCTTGTTGATATTTTCTCTCTTTTTTTTCTTTTTTCTTTCTGCTGGTCCTGACCAGATCAATGAGGGAGAATATTTTGTAGCTCAGGTTGAAATCAGGGTCCCCTTGGTGTTCTCTGAATTGATTGTTTTCCTGCAGATGTTGTCATTATCCAAACTAGGTACATCCTCGGTGCTCACTTCAAACTTCTTTTTCATTTAGAGCTGCTGGATGTTCTCTGCCTTTTTAAAATAAACTTCATTTGTGGAACATAAGCCTGAGTATTTAATTTGTTTTGACTAGATTTTATCCTGCCCTTTTTAATTCAGGATCCAGTGCAGCCACATATAACATCTTCCTCCTCTTTCCCCTACACAGCCTTGTAGGATAGGCTGGCCAGAGAGAGATGGAATGGTCCAGATCCATCCAGTAAGCTCTTACGCTGGGTATACTAGAATCTTGAGCCTTGGCAATGCCACGCCAGCGTTTACCATCCCACCATATTGAGGACAACATAATGGCAAAATAGAATATAGGAGCTTGCTGTCCTGCGACTAAACATATATTTTTTTAAAAAAAACATTAAATATGATGTTGACTGTTTCGTAGTTTACCTCTACTTCAGCAGAAATATAGATTCCACTAATTCCTCTATTTTACAGGTAGTCCGCAACTTATGATCATAATTGAAGCTGACTGGCCCAAAATTTCCAGTTGCTAAGCAAGACATTTGTTTAAGTGTAGTTTGGTCCCATTTAATGAACTTTGTGCCACAGTTGTTAAGTGAATCACGGCAATTTGTTAAAGTTAGTAATACAGTGTTAATTCCATCTGGCTTTCCCCATTGACTTTGTTATGTCAGGAAGTCACAGAAGAATGATCTCATGATCCTGGGACACTGAACTGGCCATCAATGTGAATCAGTTAACAAGTGTCCAAATTTTGATCACATATGACCATGAGGCTGCTGCATACAGTGTAAATGGAAAAAATTGGCCATAGTCACTTTTTTTTCTGTGCGTTTTATACTTTTGAACAATCACTAAATGAATGGTTGTATGGAGAGGCTACCTTATAGAACTTCAATCAATGCGAGAATGTGGAAATGGCTGTAATCTTTTAAGAAATTTATTTGGGAAAAAGTCTTACAGTATAGAGCATCCTATTGGGACATTTGCTTCTGAGTAAAACACATGCAATGTGTTATAAATCTGTTTAATTAAACTATACCAATATTGAATATTAAGCATAGCAGCTAGGAAGGCACAAAAAAAACCGTCATCAAAAGCAATGTTTCAATTGTATATGGTACAGAACAAAACTGAGAGAAGTGAAAAAATACTCATTTTTGCAAGGCATCATTAAATATAATGATGTAGCTTGCAGAATCTGGGCATGTTCTTTAGGTATTAAAATTATGAACTGCTTTATTTTTTTTTTTCCACACAGATAATAAATACAATTGCAATAGTTCTGATTTCCCACTATCCAGGAAAACTCTGAAAGTAATATGAATCCTTGAGATAAAAACTCCTCAATTGAAAATTCTGTTTTATTTGTTGATGCTGAATCTTGAGGTTTGTCTCTGTGTATCATCAGGCTTACAGAAGCTCAGTAATCGCATGGTGAATGAATCCAGAGCAGACTCATAAGGTTTGGCATTGCAGGGTAAAGATGTGGTTGGAAGCTGCCAAGACAGATCCGGCAAACGGTTGGCTTCATTGTACCTGTAAGTAGGGAAATCTTGTTGTATTCAATCAGATAAGCTATAATGCATCTTATTTGTATTAATGGATGAGTTAGGAATCAACTGAAGGCTCATTGTCTTGGCCTACGTAAGGAAGACTCTGGCAAGTAGAATTAGTTTTCCCGCTATTTTCAGACCTTGTAGATTGTTCTGATCTGTGGTTCCGGGTAGGATGGTCAACAAATTATGATTACATTCAGCGTATCTCAGAGTTGGGAAAGGTGCTCTAAATTAGAAACGCTTTATTCAAAACAGCAATACCAATAGCATTTAAGCATATATACTGCCCTGTAATGCTTTTATAGCACTCTCTGGACAGTTTAAAATGTAAAAGCATTGCCCCCAACAATCTGGGTCCTCATTTTACTGACCTCAGAAGGTGGAAGGCTGAGTCAACCTAGCACTGTCGGATCGAACTCCACCAGGCTGTGGTCAGAGTTTGCCTGCATACTGCACCTTTAAACCACTCGCATGCGTTCTAATAATTCATCACGCTCATAATTGCTTATTTTTGCTTTGTCATGTGTACAAACTGCATAAATCCATTTTTAAAAATGTTCAACAATTTATGTATTGCCTACTTTTCAAACTGTACGCAATAGATAGTAATAAATAATATATAGCTTTAATAATAAAACCTAATAAGATCAAAGCATCAAATTATAAGTGATATGTTGTAGTGTTTATTGATAAGCGTAGCACTGGCCATTTTTGTGGGAATTTTAAAAACGGGCTTAGACTTTTCCTAGATTGGGGGATTCTTGGTCATACATCACTAGTGGCCCTAATAATTCCTGATTGGACTAATAGCAATGCACTATACATTAACTTACCCTTGAAAAATTTGGGACCCTTCACCGTGCAGAAAACGTGGACCCGGGCAGTGTTTGTGTGTTTTCTTGGAACAGCACATATTACACCTCTGCTCCTGAAGCTCCATTTGTTGCCATTTGCTTCTAGGACCAAACAAAAGGCTGGCTTTGCCTTAAGCCTATAAAATGGCATGGAACTGGCTTCTCTGAGTCACCGCCCATCCATCGGTCATGTAGAGGGAGATCTTATAGATAGGCTGTTGAATTTGGTCTGCTAAGTAACTAAGTATGTCCAGTCCCGAAGATGGGCTTCTTAGCCGTGGTTGCCCACCTTATGAAACATCCTCACTCACCATTCCCGGTTAGTGCCAATTCCTGTAATAGCTCATAAATTCATACGACTGAATTTGTAATCATGTACCCAAGGAGACTAATGAATATTGAGTTAACATTTGCTGTCTCTTATGTTTTATATATTTTACAAAGACTGTTCTTATGATGCTTGAAGAATGATGCACGTGAAAAAAAATATTTAGGACCTTTCCTTATATGACCTGTTGGCTCATGTGATGCACATTTTGGGCGTGCTTGCAAACCAGCTTGCAATTACGACAATTGCAGCATCTACCAGGCACTGAATTTTGCTGTTTTCCAGCAAAAAAGTGCCCATGGATAAAATGGATTTGGACCTTAACAATCAATGATTTGTTTAAGAAGTGCATCATTCGCTTAACTGCAGTGACTTGCTTTATGCATCGACAAAAAAAACGGTCGTAAAATAGCGTCTTGTCCAATGGTGACTCGTGTAAACTGCAATGGTTTGTGAACCAAAACTTGTGATCATACATCAGTTTTTTATTAATCTTTTATGCTGCCCAGATAAGTTTTGGTGAGATTTTTGTGAGCCCTACATAAATTTGATACATAAACAAGCAGCTTTGTCATTGTCAGGCAGGTTGCATTTTCCTTCTAAAAGAGACGAATTGGGCAGATTGATTGTTCTGCCTTGTCATCTGCAGGAGCGATGCATTTTATTTGATGATTGTTTTAATGGCACAAGAAGCATGTCTTGAACATCTATTCATTGGAAAATAGATACTGTGGCTGAATATCCAGGTGCTAAGCCCCTTTCTCCACAAAGTGCTGCGCTGCAGGGCTTTTTAGAAGTCCAGTAGCCCCATTGTTTGCAAAGGATGTTTTCACTGCAGAGATTTTTGAAGTGGAGTTAGTGCTTCAAAAGTTTTCCTTATAAGGGAATGTTGTTACTGGTGCAGGTTTAAAATAATTGAAAAAGGAGAGGAGGAGAGCATCTTATAGAATTCTTAACCAGTTAATTTTTTAACTCTTCAAGGCTCTAGATCTTATCCCCACAGTGGACTGCCAATGGATGAACTTGGGTGTTTTGATATATCTCCTACCAGAGAATTGGCTTACCCAACGTTTGAAGTCCCTGCGTAAAGTGGGGAAAATCATGATTGTTCTGCAGGTCTAATCATTGGTGAAAGGTAGCTCTCCTTTTAAAAAATAATTTATTGAGCATGGTTCTCCAACCTTTTTAATGTTGTAAGTCAAGACTACCCAACCTGTCGTAAGTCTAGGACTTCACTCGCTGGACGCCGCGCATTGCGTGGTGCCGCCCCCTGCGCCTGCTGAAGGCATATCGCAAGCGGCAGAGATGGCGCAGTGGCGACCACCGCTAGGCCACCGCTGGCCCAGCCCAAGGGAGGTAAGGCCGCCCACTGGGCCCGCACACACGCCAGCAACCCTCCCCCTCGGCCTCCCTCGCCAGCGATGAGGCCCTCGCCTGCGCTCCCGCCGGCCTCCCCCCCTGGGCCCTCTTTTTTACTTACTTTTTAGTAGTTGCTCAGCAGGGAGGGGTGGAAACTTCCAGACAGCTCGCCTTCGCTGCAGACAACTTGCAGCACCATTTGCAGAATGGGACTTTTGGCGGGCTCAGCAGGGCAGAGACAGCCTGGACAATTCCTATTGGCTTTTGAAAGCCAATAGAATTAGACTCTATTCAAGAGAGTCTATTCTATTGGCTTTCGAAAGCCAATAGAATAAAAGGGAGTAGAACAGCCAAGGAAAAGGGGAAAAAATGGCGGACTGCGTTGTTTGGTGACCCCCGTGAAATGGTTGTTCGACCCCAATGGGGTCCCAACCCACAGGTTGAGAACCGCTGTATTAGAGCCAAGGCGCTCTCTCTTCCTGTCTCTCCCTGTCCCTCCCCCCCTCTCTCTGTGTCACTCTCTCTCTGTCACTCTCTCCAACCCTGAGGCAGGAGTCAGTCTTGCTATTTCTATCCTACTATACTATGCTATGCTATGCCATACTATTTATCTTTTTGCGTTAAGTTGAGGAAGTGTTGGTTGTGTTCCAGGATTCATTTTAGATAACAATAACAAAAGCAAGATTGGTAGGTGATACTTTCCCTGTTGGTCCACAAACCATCTCTAACATAACCCCCCACCCCCCATCAGGAACTTAAGCCAGCCAGCCGAGACAGGTTTTGATGCACTTCTGGAAGGCCAAAAGTGTGGTAGCAGGCAGCAAAGGCTAGAAGCACCAGGTTAGAAAGCAGGAGACCATTAGTTCAAGTTCTGCCTTAGATATAAAAGCCATTGGGTGACTTTGGGCCAGTTACTCTGTCCTGACCCAATTCACCCCATAGAGTTGTTGTGCGGAAAATAGGAGGAGGAAGGGATATGTTCTCGCCTTGAGTTATTTTTAAAAATAAAGGCGGGATACAAATAAATGAAATAAAATAGCAGAGCCACTGCAGAAAAACCCCACTTCCTCACAACATAAGAGAACACTCCAAAATCTGTTTATAATGCATTATTAAAATAAGGAATTTGTCCAATCAGTGATATATTACTTATCTGTAGATAGAAATTTCAATAAAAGCAGGAACCTTGTGCAACATACAGTATCTAAACATCTCCCATTAGCCACTGTTAATGTAAGTAATTGAGGTTGGTGAGATAATAATTGACTGAGCTGGGATCATTTCAGATTTCATAAACCATTGTACAATCACTTTACAAGTGTTATTCTTTTCCCAAATAAATATTTTTGTTTGTGATCTGCCAGTGGTTTGTGGAGAAATTGGGACGTTGTACTCACAGAAATTATCACAAACCGAAGGCTATTTCATCTTCAGCATTTTGTGTGTGTGTGTGTAATTTGTATGCAGATGTACATTTCTGTGTTATTGAAAAATGGAGAAAATTCTGATCTTTTCTGCGAGGTGGTGTGCCATGCTCAAAGTGGCTTTGTCTGTGTGAATGCTCTTTGTGAAACTATGCATCCTAAATTCCCAACCAACCTGCTTTTTCAGGACTTGAAACAAGAATCAAGCAAAATCCATAATATGAATATCCTCATTTGTACTCCTGGTCGTCTTTTACAACACATGGATGAAACCTCGTATTTCCATGCCTCCAATCTTCAAATGCTGAGTAAGTATAAAATATTAGTTGGTAGCCTCTGATCTTGTATCTGTTCAGTATGAATTCTGATCTGGAGCTTTGCTTGAAATCTTAATAGGAATGCTACTGCCTTTTAACCTTAAACTTTGTATGGAACTGATCCATGTATATTGCTCTGGGCAATTTACAGCATGCAGAAAATATTTCTTAAAATGGAAGTAAAGGGAAGTATATACTTGTTCAAACTTCCTGGACAAGACTCCTAAATGTCTTAATGTTTTAAAATTTAAAGAATTGTGTAGGTGGTTGCATAGAAATAAGAACAACAATAATGTTGAATGCACAAGTCTGTGGTGTTATGTGCATGTGGGACAGAGCCCAATAGATGTTTACAAGCACCTCAGCACATTTGGATGATATGTAGGGAACTCTCAACTATATAATGTGAAACATCCAACTGGTGGGATCCAGGAAGAGAACCTTCTCTGCCACTTCCCCTGCACTGTGGAAATCTTGCTCTCATAGGTGAGGAAAGCCCCTGATCTCTCGGCCTTTCACAAAAGTGTTAGCTGTGTAACCTTGTGTGGGAGACACAGTGGCCCGCACAACCATGGGGCTGGCCAGCTCCACGAGAACACCCCCCTCCCACTGCCTGAATTAACAACTGTTAATCCTTCTTTTGGAATTCTTCACCTTCTGAAGTTTTTATAATATTTTTATAATTTTAAAACTTTTAATACTAAATTATTCTGATTTTAATGTTTAATTTTATTGATGATATTATACACCAGTCAGATGGGAGATGGGCGGTTACGAAATATAAAGAATAAACAAACAAACAAACAAAGTGTTTTATTTAATCACTAAAACTTTTTTTAAAAAAAACTCTGATTTCCCCCAACCTGTTTTTCTCATTCTAGTCCTTGATGAAGCTGATAGAATTCTGGACATGGGCTTCGCTGATACCATGAATGCAATTATAGAGAACCTTCCCAAAAAACGGCAGACCCTGCTTTTCTCAGCCACGCAGACCAAATCTGTGAAGGACCTTGCTCGGTTGAGCTTGAAGGATCCAGAATACATCTGGGTGCATGAAAAAGCAAAGTTCAGGTTGGAGCTCAGCTTATGTAGCCTTTAAAGAAATATGAGTGTTTTTGGTACTGAATTGTTTTTCTCCATTCGGAACCTACTTGTTGCGTGGGGTAGTCTGGGAGTTTCCAGTCTTGGTCTTAGAATAAAGCAGGCCAGTAAATTGGAGGGGCACATCCAGGATGTCTTTGTTTCAGTACTTGCTTTTTCATTTCAACAACCGTGTATACAAGAAATCACTGTAATGTATAACTTTGGGACCTTGGGCAGAGAGCTGCAAGCTAAAGTAAATGTATAAAATAGTTGATTTAAAAGAGACAAGACCGACTAACAGTGCGACTATTGGAAGCAGCCCAGGTAATATTTGATTTTATCTCTAAGTCTTTATTTCTCAAAGGTTTGGGATTGACTATACCAGTGGTTCTCAACCTTTTTAATGCCGCGACCCCCAACCGGTTGTAAGTCAAGGACTACTCAACCCGTTGTAAGTCGAGGATTACTCAACTGGTGCAGCACCGTTTGCAGAATGGGACTTTTGGCGGGCTCAGCAGGGCAGAGACAGCCTGGACAATTCCTATTGGCTTTTGAAAGCCAATAGAATTAGACTCTATTCAAGAGAGTCTATTCTATTAGCTTTCAAAAGCCAATAGAGTAAAAGGGAGTAGCACAGCTAAGAAAAAGGGGAAAAAAATGGCGGACTGCGTTGTTTGGCGACCCCTGTGAAATGGTCGTTCGACCCCAAATGGGGTCCTGACCCACAGGTTGAGAACCACTGGACTAGACAATCTGATGTCCAATTACTAGATAGCTTCCAGCAGTTGAATTAAAAAGGATTGCAAGAGCAGACAACATAATGTAGAGTTCTGTGTGTGTGTTTTTAAGATTACAACTTGAACAAATTTTCTGGCAAGCTTTTTCAAGTTCCTCAGGTCCTGTGAATGCTGTCCTTATGGCTTGTCCTGTAAGAGGATTGACTTCTGGGGTGAACAAGTTATCTTTTCATTTCCCACTTCCTTGCTCTGAACTTTAGCTTGGATTAGGGAGCAGCAGTTCCCACTTATTCCCTTTTTTTGGTTCCAAAATATATTATACAGTTGCCCATCTCAAAAAACACCACCACGCATACAAATGTAATAACAATTAAAAACCAAATGCTCAGACAAAAAAAAGAAAGATAGTGAGGGTAAAACAGTAAAATTGACATCATATAACCACCTTGCATACTCCACTGGACCTCCGAGGTCGATGAAAGAACACATTTTAAGGGACTTCTGAAAGGCTAACAGGGATAGAGCTAACCTTACCTGAGCTGGTGGAATGAGACAGCTCGCCATAGCCAACTTGCCGCCGTCAACTCGCCACAGGACAATTCAACAATTCAATTTCTTTATTTAAAATAATTTAAAAAAATATTCTAATTTTTGTCATTCACATTTCATTTTGTCCCTCCTTTTGGCATCCTTTCTTTAATGATTCTATTCCACTATTTCTTTGATATTAGTATAGCTCTTGTCCTGTGGCGTGTTGTCCCTGCGAGTTGTCCCTGGCGAGTTGGCCATGGTGAGTTGGCCATGGCGAGTTTTCCCGCAGTGAGTTGTCCCGCAGTGAGTTGTCCCATGGCGAGTTGGCCACGGTGAGTTGGCCATGGCGAGTTGTCTCGCAGTGAGTTGGCCATGGCGAGTTGGTTGCGGTGAGTTGGCCATGGCTAGTTGTTGTAGACCTTGAAGGGGAGATGGTGTTTCAAAGAGTAGGAACCACAGCAGAAAAGATGTACCATCTGGCTCCTGCTAGATGGAGCTACTTACTAGATAGGACTTGCAGCATGCTCCTCCTCAACCTGATGGGATGGGTAGATATAACTGGGGAGAGGCGTTTCCTAAAATAACCTAGCATCAGTGATTTGAAGAACTGAATTTAATTTTAATTACATTTAAATGATAAGTGTAACTAAACAAAGTGACATTTATATTTTGCCTTGGCCCTTGAGAATAAGGTCTCTTGCAAATGCCGTGCAAAAACAAAGGATATGCCCTCTAGCTTGGAAAATGTTGGACATCTGGTTTCACTTAGATAATGCTTTGAGGCACATGTTTACTTGAACATATATTGCTTGTTTTTCGTTGTTTTTTTCCCCTCTGATGTTTTTATCTGTTATTTATTTCTCCTTCTCTGGTACTTTCAGTACTCCAGCAACTTTGGAACAGAACTACATTGTTTGTGAACTGCACCAGAAAGTCAATATGTTGTACTCTTTTCTGAAAACTCACCTGAATAAGAAGAGTATTGTATTTTTTGCAAGCTGTAAAGAGGTATTACATAATCCCATCTCCTACAATTTATAAAGAACCGTGTTCGTTGTAATTCATAAAAATCAAATCGGTAACAGGCAGGCAGGGTGTTGCATCATAAATTATCCACCAATATATTCTACGGTACAAGTAGTCCTCGACTTACAAGAGCTTGTTTAGTGACCGTTCAAAGTTAACAATGGCACTGAAAAAAGTGACCTATGTTAGTTTTTCACACATTGCCGCATCCCCATGGTCACGTTGATCAAAATTCAGACGCTTGGCAACTGACTCATATTTATGACAGTTGCAAGTGTCCCACTTGGCAAGTGTCTCATATTTATGACAGTTGCAAGCGATCACCTTTTGTGACCTTCTGACAAGCAAAGTCATTGGGGAAGCCAGATTCACTTAACAGCCATGTTACTAACTTAACAACTGCAGTGATTCTACTTAACAACTGTGGCCAGAAAGATCGTAAAATGGGGCAAAACTCATTTGACTGTCTCACTAGCAACTGTCTCACTAGCAATTTTGGGCTCGGTTGTGGTTGTAAGTCAAGGACTACCTGTAATCAGAAAGTTAGAATATTATAAAACAAGCAAAGCTGATGAAAGCATGTAAATTGTTTGGCTGCTGAATCCCTGAGGCTGGAGAGACTGTCAGGGCTATAACCTAATCACATTATTTATCAAAGTTAGCAGTTAACTTTGGCATGTAGGTAGAGGCGAGTACTCCAGCTGGACTGTTTCAGACATTTTTGTATTATATTCAGCAAAATGCATGCTTTGTTTATAAATGGACCAAACATATCGTAGCAAACATTGTCATCCAAGCATTTTATTCTATGTGAGGAAAGGAAGATGGTTTTCCTGATTTGGTGTCTTGTGAGTGTGGGTTTAAGTAAGCACTTGGCTTAAAAATGACATGTCTTTAGATCAAAGAGTGGGTTTATTTATAAAAAGGTTATTATTTTGGGAATAACTCCATCTAAATTGTGGCGAGATCGTTTTTTGAGATATTATGAAATTTAAAACAGCAACTCTCTTGGATGTAGCCATAAATCTAACTATAAATCTGTCCACAACTGAAAAGATTATGGTGACAAAAGGCCTGGCAATTGACTACCTTGCAAGATGCTGGGTCCAGGGGCAGAAACACATAGATTAGCTGAATTAAATGAGACTTAATGAGATTTCAGAATTGTAAATTCTAATCATGCGCCTGGGTTTTCCATAGCATTTGTTTTTAGGAAACATAGTGGTTTGGTTTTAACTCTCATGGTAATTTTGTGAAAATTGCTGCATGATAAAAATGATATGAAAACTCCAGGAGGAAAGGATATTTTTCTGTTTTTTCCTTTGGGAGACATGAAACCTTAGCATGCCTTTTCCTCTGGATTTTTCCATTTTGCAGATCTCTGACTTTTTCCATTTGCAAAGCTTTGTATCCCTGTGTCTAGCTAGCTGAGGTAGCAAAAGTGGCTCTTCCACCTGTTTTAAAATAGTACTAAAGACTAGAGAAAGCTGCTTCTTCCTAAGCATTCAATTATATATCATCTTTTGGGATATCTTTTAACATCTCAATCTAGCCCACCACCCTGAGTTTTTGTCTTCCATGATACTGTTAACCAAGTCCGATCCTATTTAGCTTTTCTAGCTTAGCCAAGACCGGTTAGGTAATGCTGGCCTACAATGCAATATATGTGTATTATCAACTAGTCTTGCTTATAGAACTTAGCATTGAAATTATTATTGGTTTCTAGGTTCAGTACTTGTTTAGAGTATTTTGTCGCCTTCGTCCGGGTCTCCCTATACTAGCTCTTCATGGCAAACAACAACAGATGAAAAGAATGGAAGTATATCAAGATTTTTTGCGCAAGAAATCGGCAGTTCTTTTTGCTACGGATCTTGCAGCTCGTGGGCTAGGTAAATAGCTTTGCATTCCTCCACATTCAGGGGAGTTATCTAATCGGTTTGGCCCTGTTCTTGAAAATCATTTGTTAAATTAATCATTTAAGGAAGAGACCAAGGTCCAGCTTGCTGAGGCCGAGCGGAGAACATGTTCTCCAGCAACAGACCTGTGATACTAGTCTCTATGCTTTTATTGCCTGTGTCCTTTGCCTGTGTCCTCTCCTCTCCTGCTGCTTCCTCCACGGTCATGCCCCCGTTGCTTCAAGTCCTGCTGTAACTCATTCCCTGCTAAGCAAGATTCACGTGAAAATCCAGGAGGTCAGCCAAGGAAGAGGAGGAATTAGGAAAGAACAGAACCATGCGGTCCCTAATTCAGAAAGCACCCTGTCCACATTTCTATAGGTTTAGGATTTGCATTTGTTGATTTTTCCAATCTTGTATCCCCGTGTGACAGTGGATTTCAGTTTTCATAATCTGTGGTCAGGATGATCAGATTTACCTAGTGATCAAGTATTAAGTATAGTTAATTAATTTATTGACCATACCAAGACACAACAGAGTGTAAATTAACAGAAGGATAAAGTAGGCAATAAATATAGCAGGCAATAAATAAATAAAGTAGGCAATACATATAGTAAAGTATGGAACAAAGAAAATTCAGATAAGTGCATCACCTTTACTGTACATGTGACCTCAATCTGTTCTATGAAATGAGCTCTCAGCTGAATAGTTTTAATTATAAACTTGGTAATTCTCGTGACTGGCTATATATTTACAGACACCCTGTTATTGAGATTTTAATAGGTACTTTTTGTCAAGTAAAGATTCTAAATACTGGCCTTTGCTGCTGCATATAATTGGCATTCAAATAAGATGTGTACAATGCCTTTGATATCTGGAGCTAGAGATCAAGTATGGATAATTTATTTGTATTAAAAGTTAGCCGAAATACAAATTGAATTACTTCTGAGCTATACATGCATTGAAAACTGCTGGTTTAAAATCATAAATGGCCAGTTTTACTTTTCAGTTTGTAAAATGCAAATGATTTCTCTCTCTCCATACCAAATTTAAAATTATGCCCCCTTTCATTATTTAGGAAATGAAGCTTCTATTAATTTTAATTCTATCTGTCGGATATATGTAGCTAGAATATGTGATTAATTGTACTTTGTGAACAGTCTCTTTCAATGCAGTGCCAGTAAAATAGAGCTGAGTGCAAAACTCATATTGAATATGCTGCTAGCATAGAAAATATTTTTATGTGACTGGATTTCAGATTTTTTTTTTTTTTTACAGATTTCCCTGCTGTGAACTGGGTCATTCAGTTTGACTGCCCAGAAGATGCAAATACATATATTCACAGAGTTGGGAGAACAGCCAGGTATGTTCTATGAAGTGGCTTTCCCTAACTTGATGTCCTCTGGTTGTGTTTCTCCATCTTCCAGAGATAGCCATCCAAGTTAGCTAATAGTTGTGGACATTGTAGTCCCAATATGTAGAATATATTGAAGGAAGCTTTTCAGTGCTAAGGTAAAACTATACATAGATCTGAAAAAATACTAAGGTTAGACCTGTTATTACATTAGATTGGTATTTTTCAAAATGCTGGCTGGGGAATTCTGGCAGTTGAAGTCCAAACATCTTAAAATTGCCAAGTTTGAAAAACACTGCATTAGATTATGTTATTAGCTTGTGACTGGATTCATGTACTTTGTTTAACAGCAAAGATGACCAATGCTGAAAAAAAAGTAAGGAAAAGTGTGATTGGTACTTTTAAGTTTAAATAAGAGTCATCTGAAAATGGGCAGCAAATAAATTTGATTGATTTAAATAAATAAATAAACAAACAAGATGTAGTTTAAATGTCACATTTCCTCTCCCCTCTCACTGGTATTTGGCCATTATGACAGGTGACTGAATCCTTGTAAATTAGTATTTTTAATATTAGTCTAATGAACACTTTCCTTCAGTATGAAGTTTGGATTCTTTCCCCTCCTTGGTTAAATTTATGAGGGAAACAGCTTATCAGTGAAATATTTACTTATATGAAAACCCAACACAATTCAATTTCCAAGTCTCAGGACTCTCATAGGTTATTGAAGCTTAACTTCAATAAGGTTGGAATAATGTTTGGACACTGAACTGTGCATTTTCTTGGTATCTATTCTGCATATGAATTTTGATTATCATTTAACATTGTTTTTTTTTTTTTTTGCAAATGTTGTGGAAGAAGCATAAGTTAAGCCTTATTTTTGGTTCATGTTGCTGAGATCAGATTGGCTAGAGTGGATTTATAAGTGGCATACATTAGAAATGGAGAACCTTGTATTTTATTTATTAAGCTTTTAGTATTTCTGAGAGGGTAGGGTAACAATATAGATTCTCCAGAGAACTGAAAAACTAGGGTAGATATGTCAAATGTTGTGAATGATTCGACCCATACTCAAATATAGCTTTTACTTATTGTTTTATATTTTTGTAAAAAATAAACCTTCTATAAAAACTGTGATATTTGTGGTGTTTGGGTCTCTGTTCACAGCAATGAAAATTTTATTATTTTGGCTCTGGACAGTGCATGGTACAGATATGCCTTATCATTTTTTTTTTTTTTTTTGTATTTTCCAAGAAGAGCTTATTGAAGTTCACTTGGGAAATCTTGTCTATCTTCTGATGCATTATATCTGTTTTTGTTTTCTCACCTACTCAAAAATTCTGTTTGGGCAGGTTATAGATTTATATCTCTTTCCTTACAATATATTATTTTAAAACTGTTATCTCTCAGGTACCACTGCAGTTCACTATACATATTTATAAGGCGTTATATAATGTGTTATGCACTATAATAAATACAAAAAAATATTAAATCGCCGTGAGGAGAGTTTGGCCAATTTGATAATATAGTGGAGGTTTCTCTCAGGCTTACTAATAAAAACTCAGCAATAGTTCCCAAATTGTCAACTTGGCATGGCTTGATGAGGTGCTTAAGCTTGAATTCAGCTGAAAACTCATGTTCCTGAAGGCAAGATAAATGTTTTTATCTCACACTAGGTTGGAGCCAATAAAACAGTTGATTGCTTTCTATTAACATTAAAACACCCTTTAATTTAATTCCACCACTTCTTTTTCCTCTCCTTCCCACAGTGTAATGTCGTTTTTGCCTTTGGCTTTCTACTCTTGAAGCTTGGTGACTGTTGCTTGTGGACATTACTTGCCACAATGTCCTGGGAAACTTTGGTTCTCAGCTTAATTCCTGTAACATCCTTCTCCTCATTTTTCCCCTAATCATCAGTGGCAAGATGAGTTGCCCTAATGGGGTCAAGGTTAAAATTTGTTTTCTACATACCAGAATTGGAAGAGTGACACTAAAGACTGAGTAGCTTAGCTCCTGATTTAAACATTTGGACATTCCTGGAGGTGTTTTTGTGTGGCACATCTGTATTAAGGCACAGGTGGAGGAGAAATCTCCAGTTGAAGACCCAGAAGGATCAAGGCAGAGATTTGCTGAGTAAAATAGCTGGTGGAAAGGATTGAAGCTTTTAAAGAATGTTAATGAAGATAGCCTGACAAAGATGTCAGAATTCAAGACTCTCAGGAAAGAGTAGTTTTCCCCTCTTTCCAATCTCCCTCCTAGGCTACAAGCAATCCAGGAAGTGGAAATATTGAGAAACATTGCATGAGTCAGGGAGGGAAATAGATACCCTAAAAAGCTCCATTTGAAATTATCAGGGTAGAATTCTGTGAATAATTTTGTTAAACCAAGGCCACACTATCTATTCGAAATGTACAAATTATCTACCTAAAAGCACTACAGAAATAAACACTATAATTTAGAGAAAAACAGTATGTGCATCTGGAAAGTTTATGTCCTTTCTCCTACCCTCTGACAATACCTCATTTGGTCTAATTCAGAGTGAAAGGAAAGGAGGACAGTTCTCCCTGTTACTGGGTTTCAGTGGCAATTAGAGCTTCTTTCTCTGAGAACACAATGACAGGAATGAGGAGCACTTCCGGCCTCCTCCCTTCAGTCCCCATGTCTGAATGTTGTTTATTGGCTAAAGCTAGCCAATTTCAGGATTGTCTTCAACAGCATTTTCCAGTATAGGAGCTGAGAGGCAAGAGAGAAGGCTGTCTTAGTACCTCTTTCTTCAGTCATCAAATCCTCCATCTCTTTACCCTCTGCCAAGTCCCTTTCCTCAGTGTCAGATCTCTGGCAGCTGCAGAAGCTTTATTGGGCAACTAGTCAGATGGAAACAGTGAAGGAGGCAAGAAATGAGTACATCATCTAACACTTTCAGAAATGTTCTAAGTCTGGAGAAATATACACATGCTTCTCCTTCAGTCCTCTCTAAACTCTGGAGCTTAGATATGGTACACATCCAGATCCTGCATTAAACTTGTGCCCTCCCCCTTCCCCCCGGGCGGGTGAATATTTTCCATGATGGCTGCCAGGTTTCTTGTTCTGATTTTTTTAAAATTAATATTCTGAGGGACTAGAGAGGTTGCTGATGGCTACCGATTTATTCTCCAGATACAACTATATCTAATTAAATAAATACTGAGCTAATTAAATAGTTAATAGTAAAAGAACCCACTGGATTTTTTTCACATATTTATATATTATTTATTGTTTTATCATAAAAAATAAAATACAAAACAAAACAAAATGAAACAAAACAAAAGCAAACATTCAACACTAACAATAACAAAAAATTAAAAAATAGTATACAAAAAAAAAAAAAAAGGAAAAAGTGACCAAATCTAACATTTAACATGTAGGATCCACCCTGGCTGGGTGCTGAAAAAAAAGAGAAAGCAATAAATCCTCCTCCCCTTTTGCAAATACATACATACATACATATATAAAAGAAAAAAAAGTCAACAGGTTAAGCCAAACATTACACTAATCTTCAAATCCCTCTGTTAACCATCTGTTGTTGTACTTAGCGCGTAGAAAGTCCACAAATGGTTTCTAGTCTCTTATAAAGCTGCCTAGTCCATTATCTCTAATCAAAGGAGTTAATTTCACCATCTCTACTAATTTACTCAATTTCAAAATCCATTCTTCAACAGTCGGCATCCCTTTTTCTTTTCAGTGTTTGGCAAGTACAATCTTCACAGCCGTCACCATGTGTAGGAATAGCACCCCAAATTGTTTTTCAGTTGGCTTTTTCCATATACCTAAAAGAAAAGTTTCAGGTTTCATTAATATTTTATCTTAAATATTTTTTGCTTTGTCATTGTTAATGTTTATCCAGTATGAATCCACTGGATTTCTAACACCGTTTAGCATGTTTTGGCTCAGGAACAAGGTTTTGTCTCAAAGAAATCCAATTGTCAAGGTTCCGATAGACAAGACCAAATAAATCAGAACTCCAAGGCTTGAGATTTCTTCAAAAACATGTTTATTGGTTACATAGTATCGGCATGGTCAAAAGTGAAACCAAGTCTGAAATTCCCTTCAGAAGTAACAATATTACAAAGTTGAAATTCCCACCCCAGAGCTATGCAATCAGCTACATTTCCCAATAGAAGAGTTTCATGGGCTTTCTAACTAAAAGCTTAAGCTAACTGACAGAAATGACCTTGGTTCCCACGGGACAGTAGAAATCCTCCATCCCTCTCCCAATCCTATGGCAACTTAGAATGAAGGAAATGGCTGCAGACAGGTTTGTTGTAAAGTTGACACCAATATTTTTGGACCAGTGGGCACATTGGGAAATTTGAAAGCATGCCATGGGTCTCTCATAATGAAGGGATCTGTCTGTTTCCAAAATGGCATTTAAAATAGATATTATGGGTACAAAGTGGGTAATGATAGAACCATTTATTCTAAAAGGCAAAGTAGTAAGGGTACTCTGCTCATCCCTTCTATCACTCCAAGAGGTTGATACATTTTCAGCTAAAGCACTGAGGCTCCACCATCTACCACTGCTGTTTTCTAATATGGGCTCTAGAAATATCCCCTATCCTGTCCATTTCTCATACATTATTTTAAGAGAAATCAGAAAAAAAGTTAAAACCAAATAGAGTTTGTAGCCCTGCAGGTACCATGGCAACTTTAATAGGTACATTGGAACCCATGAGTGCCAGTTGGCCTATTTCTGCTTAAGAAGAACTGTACATAAAGTATCAGAAATCCAAACAAAATATAAAATTGATTTCTGACAAGTCTTTGGTTTAGCTTTCACTTGACCTGAACTACACATTGAAATGCGAAAAAGCAATTTCCTAGCTTCAGTTCTTGTGGAATAATTTTGTTTGATCAAATAGGAGTAAAAAGATGAAATTAAATTAGGCAATATCTTATGTTCAGATCCTTTTTAAGAAGGATATAAGAGGATTGGTGTTGCTAGAGAGATCATAAGCTTTATCTTGTGGAAAGCTCATTTGATAACATATATTACGACATCAAAATAGTAGAACTATAAGTGTCTTCATGCAGAAATATTTGCAGCCATCTGGTTCAGAATTTTCTTCCATGAGATTTATTTTAATTGATATAAAACAAAATACAGTGCCACTAGAGGACAGCAGTTAGTTTTCATTTTTGGAAAGTCACATTCATGTTTTGGGGGTTTTTTTGCCAACAAATGACAACATACTTTAAATGCTTTACACATATACCTAAGCCTCAGTGCCCGGTTTATACATTGCACTCAGCTTGACAGCAAACATGCTGGCTTGCAACTGATGCAAGCTTTATTTGCTGGGGTGTAACTAGAAAATTTAGCCTAGCATAGCTAAATCTGATTTTGAACCCACAAGCAATTAGAGAATGAAGTCATGATGTGTTTTAGTTTTAGTGTCTGATTTCTTCCAAGTAGATTAAATTGGAATGCTGCATTCAGCCATTATGCCTAGCTTGGTAAGCATGAAACAGCATTTGTTAACCATTGTTGTGCCTAAATAACAACAACAAAAATATTTGTTGGTATAGAAGTGAGTAGCATGAGAATTTTTTTAAAAATGCTATGTTCTTAATCTCAAAAGAAGCAGAGGGTGATAAAGAGTGTATAAATTATTTCTCACACTGATAAAAAAAGACTAGCGGCTACCAAAACAATGAGTAGATGCAGACTATCCTTTCACTACAAGAAAAAAAAATCTAATTTTGGTAATGAAAATGTGGTAGGTAACCGATGAGCTTTGCAGTAATCAGCTACCTATATAATGGTGTGTCATACTGCCATCTAAAGTAAGATTCTCTTTGGAATTCTCTTATTCTTCCTTTAAATAAGGCTATTAATCAAAGCGTTTAGATTAGACATGATTACAAAGAAGGAAATCTGGCAGTCAGCAAGATTCCATGACCATTGGTTAGATGTATTCAAGGATACCACTCAGTCTGATTAAGTCTTTTAGAACATTAATGGATAAACTGTCTATAATGAATGTAGCTGTGGCCTGAGGGATTAATAAATTTTAAAGCTGTGTGGAGTTCAATTCCCAGAATTCTCTAGCCGGCATGCTGGAAGTTGAGGTTTGCACATCTTAAAGTTATGAAGGTTAAGAAACATTGTTTAGGGCATTAAAATTTCTTTAATTCTTAGGGTGGGATCTCTACAGAATAACCTCTACATTGGGTTATATAGATAAAAACAACCTAGTTTAGATTTTCACGTAATAATATTTGTGAGGTTGTTAGTGGAAGCACACGGTTGCCGTTTATTGGAATGAACAATTATACAATGATATTTATGCATGTTTTACATATTACAAAATAATAAGCACAGCTTTTGAGAGATTTTGAGCATGAAGCAGAGGATCTTCATCCATTCCTTAAATTCCAAATTTACTGTTCTTTGCTTGGAGAATGGAGAATCATACTGTATATGTTCTTCTAAATTTTGTGTGCCACAAAATGCTCCTTGTCTCTTTGGCTTACAGTTTGAGTAGATATGTTTGTGAATATACCACAAATATAGTCATTAAATAGTACATTTTCTAAAGAAAACCTAACAAGCATTTGCTATTCACAAGACTAACAGAACAATTGATGCTGTGGTTGGGTGATAGCAATAGGGTTCATTGATTTCCAAATATCAAATTTCATTGATCAGAGAAAAGAAGAATGTTGTCCTAGCATAGCTGACTCAGGAATTCTGGGAGTGAAGTCCATGAGTCATAAAAGAGCCAAGGTTGCCTACCCATAGCCTAGGCCTTGGTGATGCTCAGGGATAGGAAAAGAATGATTTAGTACCTCGTTCATTTCTTTTTTCTCTGAAAAAACCCACAGATTTAACAAGGCATCTCAACTATGTTCTGTCTGCCTGCAATGATCCAGGATCTTGGTATTATGAATAAGTTGAGTCTTGGTGCACTGCAGTTTATTGCTCTGCTTTGCTTCTGCTAAATAAACCATATAACTTACCATGATTTTTGATTCCAAGGTCTTGAATTGTTGCATCCTTTTAATAGCCAGAATAGGAATCTTCATTCTTGGCTGAAAAGCCTGACTTGTTTGGCAGGAACAATTTTTGTTCTTTTGGTTGGTTTAAATCAAGGATTTTCAACCTTGATTGAAAATGAATTCTGGGAGTTGAAGTCCAAAGTCTTAAAGTTGCCAAGATTGGACACCTTTGTTTACATCAATGTGCAATCTTTTTTCTGTCATGCCCTTTGTTTTCTCAGGGGCTATGAAATGGGAGCTCATAAATGGGATTAAGGAGATTTGAAGGTGGAACTAGAGGTAGAATTGGGCAAGATGGTCTTTTTTTTTTTCCCCTTCAGCAAGGAGGCTGAAGGGGAGAACCAGTTATTCCTGAGATGTAAACTGATTTCTAGTATACATGTTTTAAAATCAGACCAATGGATGGCCTTCAGTAGAGCATATTCTTGGTAATGGCGAATTCAGATGGGAGAAAATGAACAAAATGCACTGACGCTACTCGTTTAACATGTAGAGGAACAGGCAGAATTTTTAAAACAAAACAAACCCAAAATTAAAATGGTGTCAGCTGAGATTGCATCAGGCTTTGTGGTATCCTCCATCCTTCAATTCTTTTTTGCAAGAAGAGCCTGACTGTGAAGCTCCCATTTGCACCTCCCAGAAATGCTGGGAAGAAGGTGGTCCTTGAGTTACAACCATTTGTTAGTGACTGTTTGAAGTTACAACAGCACTGCAAAAAATGACTTATGACCGTTTTTCACATTTATGACCATTGCATCATCCCTATGGTCATGTGATTAAAATTCGGATGCTTGGAAACTGGCATGTATTTATGATGGGTTGCAGTGTCTCAGTCATCTGATCACCTTTTGCGGCCTTATGACAAGCAAAGTCAACCGGGAAGCCAGATTCGCTAACAACCAGGTTACTAACTTAACAACTGCAGTGATTCACTTAACAACTGTGGCAGGAAAGGGCGTAAAATGAGGCAAAACACACCTAATGACTGTGTCAATTTTGGGCTCAGTTATGATCATAAGTTGAAGACTGCTTGTAATTACTTTCTGGAAAGCTCGGATTTGAAGAAAAAAATTGCTCTTCTCCCCCCCCCCCGTTACATAGATACAAAGAAGGTGGTGAAGCTCTCCTCGTTTTGCTTCCTTCAGAGGAAAATGGCATGATTCAGCAGCTGTCACAGAAAAAAGTTCCTGTCAGCAATATCAAGTAAGTTCTTTTCCATTTTATATATAACTTAGTTATGCGTTTGAAACCAAAAGTGATTTCTTTCCTGTGAGACCGGGTTTTTTTCTTCATAAAAAAGATTTTTAAACTTAAAAATGATGCAGAGCACAATGAGAGTATCCATTGGCAACACATTCCATCATTTATTTTTACAAATAATATGAACATTTCAGATCATCTTATTTCCTGGGAAAGCAAATAGAGAAAATGGTCTTCCATTATTTCAAATTTTTGGAGAAATGGAGGTCTGTAAATACAGCCTGACCTTTCTGTGCAATTTTACCTTTTTTCCAAGCAAAATGATGTGATCTGCCAACACTTAATCTGTTTAGCAAAGATAGAGCTGAGACAGTGAACTCTGTCAGTAGCAAAATTACATGAAATGTGAGATGATTTGGACACTGTGTGGAAGGTGTATATGGCGTGTGTAACATTAACATCAGTAATATATTTTTCTTTTTTAAAATTGGTACCATTAGCCAAAGAAATAAAATTGGAGAGAAAAAAATGGCCTCTGCCACTATTAACTCCTGCCAAACACCCACATATGCTTTTAAAATCTATTATTGAAATATAATACTTTTTGAAATAAATATACTCCAATCTTTGAAAAATTGAACATTTGGTAATAGTGGCTGTAGTACACAGTTCCTATACTGCTATATTAAATGCTCTCCTGAAATAGGGCTGTGTTAAATTTATAGCCTTTTTCCTCCAAGCAAAGCTCAGTTGATAGCACCAGTAGTCTCCTGCTTTACTTCTAATGACATCAGTTTTATACCTTCATGCATACAAAACTAATTGCCATTTGCTACCTAATATCCAGTAGCTCAATATGCATAAAAATTAGTTCATATGCTGCACTGACTTAGCTGTTCACTTCTGATAATGCTGTTTACAGTGCTTTAAATCATGGATGATAAAGTGGGAGTGCAGTGAAGCTTGCAGATTCTTGTAAATGGCTCCTTTTTGTCTTCTTAAAGGAATTTAATTATTTTCAAAAGCCATTTAAATAACAGAGCTGTGGCTTGTTATGCTTATTTTTGCCGCGGAACTAATCCAGGATTGTTTGAATACATAAGAATATTCTTTCCTAAGTCTGGCTAAAGCCATCTTCTCTTCAAAGGTTGTAAATGATAAAAAAGAGCTAGTGGGGTAAATATATAATATTCACATTCTAAAAGTGAGAGAAGAGAAAGATAAGGGAATTGTATGGCATCTTTTTGAGATGAATTGTTAAGGTTGGGGAGTTGGCTTGGATGCAAGGCTTTTATAAAACTTGATGTGTCCATCTTGGTCTTGCTGATCAGTTGCTGGTTGCACTGGATTTTGGTTTTAGACTTTGAATATGGATGTGAGATAGAACATGTTTAGGAAATTACATAGTGGAGTATAAGGAGAGACTATTTACAATGCAAGAAAGTGAGGACCGAGGGAGGAATTGGGGGTAAGACAAGAGGCTTAAATTCTCCAGCTGCTTAAGTAAATACATTTCTGAGGTTAAAAAGTAAAGAATCAGGCACTTCTTCTCTTTGTAGTCTAAGTCAGAGGTTCCCAACCTTTTGGGCACCAGGGACCGGTTCCGTGGAGAAAGGTTTTCCTATGGACCGGCAGGTGCGTGGTTTTGTGTGCTGCCTGCATCCCGTGGATGGGGCTTTGCTTGTTTGTGTGGATCAGTTGCTGGCTGATCCGTGGCCTGGTACCGGTCCACAGACCGGAGGTTGGGGACCCCTGGTCTAAGTTGCTTGTGTGTCTTGGATTTTTAAAATATAATAATCCAAACAAATCAAACCTTTTGGTATATCTGCTTGAAACTTTACTTTTTAAAAGGTGGATAATCTCAAAATGCTGATGCTGGATGAATGGATCCTTATGTTAAGATTTTTTACATAGTTCCTGAAGGATTTTTGTCCAAGGAATGTCAGACCTCCTAGAAACTAGAGAGAAGCTGCAGTTGCTCAAAATAATTACATGTAGTCCTCAACCTACAACAGTTCATTTGATGACCATTCAAAATTACAGTGGCACTGAAAAAAGTGACTTGTGACCATTTTTCATACTTATGACCATTGTAGCAGCCTTATGGTCGTGTGATTTACATTCAGATGCTTGACAACTAGTTCATATTTATGACGGTTGCAGTGTTCCGGGATCACGTGATCACTACCTTCTGGAAAACAGTGGGAAAGCCAAATTCACTTAACGGTGTTACTAGTTTGCAGTGATTCATTTAACAAATGTGGCAAAGAAAAGATGTAAAATGGGGCAAAACTAACTTAATACATTTCTCACTTAGCAGCATAAATTTTGGGCTCAATTGTGGTCCTAAGTCGAGAACTCCCTGTACTATTAAAAAATAAGGTGGCTGCTTCCCTATCTTAGAAATCTTCATTCCATATTCTTTAGTGCTCTATACACACATAAAGAATTGTCATTTGAATGATTTAGTATGTTTGTTTTTGGCACAGATTCTATAAAGTCATCTAGAACCAGTTTTTTGTTTGCAAGTGAACGCTTGCTTTGGGTCACTGAAATGGCAAAAAGCAAGTTTAACTTGGAATAGGCTGCCAGCTAGAAATTCTGTTGAAGCAAATATTATTTATAAGGCTATAGTGCGGCATTGTGTTGTTGAACTGACTTATCCCCTGATTCTTTGATGGAGAACCACTTTCCATTTGTGTGTGCATAGTTATGTTTGTGAATTTGGAGTTCTGTTGAGATTTTTCAGGTTTAGAAACATTCTAGTGAAACTATTTTTAACCGCTTAAAAGAAAAATTCTCTTATGAGAAACCTCAGTATGAAAAATTGCTGTTAAATATTCAGCTCTTTCCTTCATAGGAGCTTAGTCTTTTATCTTTTTATAAGTAGAAGAAGATATATAATGTTAATTCTGTGGTTTGATCTTGGAAGAATGATTTTCTCTTCCAGTTCAAATTGTTTTCTGGGTAAAAAGACGGAGTTGCAGCTTTTGTTGTTTCCATTTATTAATTTTAAGAGAACAGTCTGCATGGCTGATATGATTTCAACTGTATATTGTTCACAGTAGTTTTTATTCCTCAGATGAAGAAGTATTTCTTCTATGAACAGGAGATAAGTCTTTGTAGGCCTTTTGGAGAAGATAGGAGAACATTTCTGTGGTTTACCTGTTTTCTCTATGATTCTCCACTCTTCCAGAATCAATCCTGAGAAACTTTTAGATGTCCAGAAGAAACTGCAGTCCTTACTGGCTCAGGATCAAGATTTGAAAGAACGTGCACAACGGGTAAGGGCACAATGGCTAGTCCACTGATACGTAATTGGCATGATCGTAGAATCTCTTTTTTTAGGTATATAAGAAATATTAATCTTGAATAAGATTTTTTGGTTTTATGGGTTATAGGAGATCTGAAAGGACATACAGTATTTATTTTTCAGCTGCCTGTTCTTTGACTAAAGTAAAAAGGTATCAGAAATTAATTGAAATTAATCAGCAGTTCATTTATTAAATTTATTTATTAAGGAAATTTATATTGTTGCCCAGCTCACACATAGGGGACTCCAGGGAGCTCCCAACATTAAAAAAATCACAACATAAACATAAACCCATTAAAAAAAAAAAAAAAAAAAAAAAAAAAAAAAAAAAAAAAAAAAAAAAAAAAACAAAAAAAAAAAAAAAAAAAAAAAAAAAAAAAAAAAAAAAAAAAAAAAAAAAAAAAAAAAAAAAAAAAAAAAAAAAAAAAAAAAAAAAAAAAAAAAAAAAAAAAAAAAAAAAACAAAAAAAAAAAAAAAAAAAAAAAAAAAAAAAAAAAAAAAAAAAAAAAAAAAAAAAAAAAAAAAAAAAAAAAACAAAAAAAAAAAAAAAAAAAAAAAAAAAAAAAAAAAAAAAAAAAAAAAAAAAAAAAAAAAAAAAAAAAAAAAAAAAAAAAAAAAAAAAAAAAAAAAAAAAAAAAACAAAAAAAAAAAACAAAAAAAAAAAAAAAAAAAAAAAAAAAAAAAAAAAAAAAAAAAAAAAAAAAAAAAAAAAAAAAAAAAAAAAAAAAACAAAAAAACAAAAAAAAAAAAAAAAAAAAAAAAAAAAAAAAAAAAAAAAAAAAAAAAAAAACAAAAAAAAAAAAAAAAAAAAAAAAAAAAAAAAAAAAAAAAAAGAAAAAATATAAAAAAAAAACAAAAAAAAAAAAAAAAAAAAGAAAAAAAGAAAAAAAAAAAAAAAAACAAAAAAAAAAAAAAAAAAAAAAAAAAAAAAAAAAAAAAAAAAAAATAAAAAAAAAAAAAAAAAAAAAAAAAAAAAAAAACCCAACCCCCAGTATAATTCTTAGACAATTGCTGTCCTCAGACTTAATACTCTAAAAGGCACTACATACAAGGAAAGGATCTGGACAGGGAAGATAGTAGGCAAATGAGATGATGGTAGTTGGTTCAAATGGATGAAAACATACATACCTTTCAGCAGTGGTGGGATTCATTGCAATTCAAGGTGTTGGTTATCACCTTTAAAGCCCTTCATGGCATAGGACCAGGTTACTTACAGGACCGCATACTGCCGCACAGTTCCCAGAGACCGGTGAGGTCCCACAGATTGGGCCTCCTTCAGGTCCCGTCGGCCAGACAATGTCGGCTGGTGGGCCCTCGGGGAAGGGCCTTTTCTGTGGTGACTCCGACCTGGTGGAATCAACTTCCCCCCGAGATTCGAACTACTGCCACCCTGCCGGCCTTTAAGAAAGCCATTAAAACTCTCCTGTTCCGGCAGGCCTGGGGCTGATGTCCCCGGGGTGGGTGGGGGTGGGATATGATCGGACACGCTGTATGAATGTATTTATTTTATTGTTTTTTTGTCATATTATTGTTTTAAATTTTGTACGCCGCCCTGAGTCCCTTGGGATTGGGCGGCATATAAATTTTAGAAATAAATAAAATAAAATAAACAGGAAAGGTATGCTCTGGGTCCCTTCTGCTAGAGAATGTCACCTGGCAGGTACCCAGAGGAGAGCCTTTTCTTGCAGCACTCATCATCTGGGACATCACTTCCCTGAATAATAGACTCTACTAGCTTTAAAAACCTGGCTTGTTGCTGTGCTTGGGTTCACATTAAATTAAAAGAAAAAATATTTTTGTTCCCTGAAAAGAATGTATGAACTGATTGAAAAGAAAGAGTAGTAGATTATATAAAGGGAAAATTGGTCTTCTTGAGCTCTGAAGCTTAGAAAAAATGGCTAAGATTTGGAGAATGTATGTTATGATTAAAAAAAACCTCTTCCTGAGACATATGAAAGTATTTAATAATAATAATAGTAGTAAAGTTGGAAGGGACCTTGGAGGTCATCTAGTCCAACCTCCTGCTCAGGCAGGAACCCTACACCATTTCGGACAAATGGCTGTCCAGTCTCTTCTTAAAAACTTCCAGTGTTGGAGCATTTACTGCTTCTGGAGGCAGGCTGTTCCACTGATTAATTGTTCTCACTGTCAGGAAGTTTCTCCTTAGTTCTAGGTTGCTTCTCTCCTTGATTAGTTTCCACCCGTTGCTTCTTGTCCTGCCTTCAGGTGCTTTTGAAAATAGCTTGATTCCCTCTTCTTTATGGCAGCCCCTGAGATATTGGAATATTGCTATCATGTCCCCCCTTGTCCTTCTCTTCGTTAAACTAGACATACCCAATTCTCGCAACCGTTCCTTATATGTTTTAGCATCCAGTCCCCTAATCATCTTTGTTGCTCTTCTCTGTACTCTTTCTAGAGTCTCAACATCTTTTTTACATCGTGGTGACCAAAACTGGATGCAGTATTCCAAGTGTGGCCTTACCAAGGCATTGTAGAGTGGTATTAATACTTCACGTGATTTTGATTCTGTCCCTCTGTTAATGCAGCCTAGCACTGTGTTGGCCTTTTTGGCAGCTGCAACACACTGCTGGCTCATAATTTAAGAATTAAAAGGACAGGATTTGTTTCTTTTTTCCCCACTCACTCTACCTTTTACCAATAAATGTTCACATCTTTGCATAGCATGTCAAAACTTGAGGCTTCTACGCATACAGAGATATAGGGAGCTACTTTATTTGATGGCATCTGTTGCTCCATTGTAGCTTGGTACTGTTAATTGTGATTGGCAATGAATCGTAACCTCCAGAAGTGAAGCACATTTCATATCATCTTCTATCTTATTCTTTTAGCCTAGTAAAAGTTGGTCTTGGGGAAAGAGTAGAAGACCTTTCCTTTCTTTCTCCTGAAACTCATGCTGTGATATAAGCAGGTTTTCCTTGAGTCAGACTAGGCTCCTCATGATTTGCATGAACAAATTCATGTTGTTTTCTTGGAAGAGGTTTTCCACTGTCTTTTTCCTTGTTGTTTGTTTGTTTGTTTTGACTTTCTGGTTGACTTTATCATCCTGGAATTTCCTGCTGATCTCCATCTAACCTGGACAAATTCCATTTAACTTTTTCAGGCTAAATAAAACTAGCCTAGGACAGCCACCTGCTGTGACTTTTATGTGGTTCACCTTTGAGCTGCAAGTGAGGATCATACAGCAAATTGATTACCTCCTATGTTATTATTAGTTCAGAAAAGATCCACATTAAAATGGTACAGTTCACTTTGCATTTGTTTTTGGTGTAGCAAAAACATGCATTTGGCATCATATACCCATATATACTGCATATCCATAGATATTGAGAATCATTACTTTCCAATTCATGAATAATTCTGATGTAGAATGTCACAAAGTTCAAATCTTTCTTTAAATTAATACATTTGAGTAAAAATGAAAATTATTGAGATATAGAAGATAGAATATTGAATATCCCTGAAAAAAGTGTGAAATTATACCATGTTTTGGTCATCATGTGTGTAATTACTTTTTTCAACTAAGCTTACTTTACTAAATAAAATGAAGTAGAATCATGTAGAAAATTTAGTCACAGAATCCCTTACTTAGTTCAGGAATCCAAATTAATGCATTCCAAACAAATGGCTGTGTAGTCCGTACTTGAACATATTCAATGACTTGTATTAATACGGAAACAGCTACTGTTCCAAGATCTCTTTTGCAAGTGCTATTAACAAGCCAGATTCTTCCCACTCTACACCTGTGTTTTTGATTTTCATAACTAAAGCTGGCAAACATATCCAACAGGAAAACTCCTGTTTTCCTCACAACAATCCTGTGAAGTGTGTTGGGCTGAGGGAGAGTGACTGGTCCAAGGCCACTCAGCTGGCTTTCGTGGCTAAGGCAGAACTAGAACTCATAAGCTCCAGGTTTCTAGCCTGGTGCCTTAACCACTAGTCTGAAGTGGTCTTCATGATATTTATTTCATCTCTCATTCCGCTTCTGTGAAGAGTCTTGGATACATAGTCTTTGAGCTTGCTATATGCACATTTAATTATTATTCAATCCAAATCACTTTTAAGTGGCTTGCTGATCAGTATGGAATGGGTAGCCTGTAAAATGCATTGCAGGAATTAGAATTTGATTTATTCCCACAATCCATTTGGAAAGCTGATTTAAAAAAAGGACAAGATTCATCTGACAAGACTTATTCTTCAAAAATGTATGCTGATATTTAGTAATAATCATTACTTTTAACACATTTAAAATTAAGTTTTAAGATTCACTCCAGAATATTTCCAGGTATTAATGACAGATTGGTCTATAGCAGCGGTCCCCAACCTTTCTGGTATCAGGGTTCAGTTTCAGAACAAAATTGTATTTCACGGACTGGGAGCGGGAGGGGGGGATGGTTTGTGTGCAACCTAGATCCTGCTCATGGGCACATGAAGCTTCACTTTCTCACCTGCTGCTTGCCCAGCCCAGTTCCTAACAAACCATGGACTGATACCAGTCCGTGGCCCTGGAATTGGGAACCATGATCTATAGTTTCTGAAAACCTTGTTTTTTCTCTTTTTTAAGATAGAAACAAAATTTCCTCTCCTTCAGTAACCTGGCACTTCATATCTCGAAGATTTTTCACAGATAATATATAAATCTTTGGTCAATCTATCTGCTTAGTTTCTGCAACATCCTAGGCTGCAATTTATCTTGTCTGAAGATTTAAATTCACTCAGACTAAGCAGATATTCCTGTGTCATATTTCCATCAGTCTCAAGCTTCAAGATCTTCATTCTGCCCTTCACACTTTATTTTTTTTTTGTTGGAAGAGACTGAATCAAAATAGGTGAATAGCTTTGCCTCAATAGTAGCAAACAACGCTAGTTGAATTCATCTCAACCTGGACACCAACATTGGGACAGTCAAAAGGGAAGTATATTTATATAGATTCTTTTTAATTTGTAGAATCTTCATGATAGAAACAGACATGTGCAGAAATGAGGGCCACAGTCTGTTTGCTTGATCTAAATCAGGGGTTCTCAACCTTGGCAACTTTAAGATTTGTGGACTTCAACTCCCAGAATTCCTCAGCCAGCTTTGCTGGCTGAGGAATTCTGGGAGTTGAAGTCCACAAGTCTTAAAGTTGCCAAGGTTGAGAACCCCTGATCTAAATCTTTCCTGGCTAGTTAAATTAACTAAATCAAACTGGTCCTATGATTATAAGAGGTGACTAATGCCTTTTTGAGTGATGGATGTTTCCCAATTGCTTAAAGGAAGCAGTCATATGAGCTTTATTGAAAAAAAAAACTATGAACATGAAAGAACCTTGTAATTAAAGGGAGTCTTTAATCTTCCATGTCTAGGAATATGATTGAAGAAGTTGTAGTCTTGTACTTGCAGATTGGGATCCCTTTTAATTGGGGATTCACCCAGGATATAGTAGTGAGATTACATTAGTTGTCTTTGTAGAGATCCTGCTAGTTTCATTGGATTGCTTGGCACATACAAATAATAAGTTTTATAATTTACATTTTAATTGATGTACTAGACTGTCTATCCCACTTTCAGTCTTTCAAAGTAGTCCAACCAAGAAGCATACCCAAAAGTACTGTTCTAAGTTTATTGTAAGGTTACATTAACAATATCTTACAAGTCTGAAAAATGCACTCATCCCCCAATTGCCTTTATAGCCCAAGGAACTAGGGAGCATCCCTTCTGAGGTGTTTGTACATCCCCATTTCTTCTACAGGCTAAGCTGCCACTTAATTCACCACTATGCTGTCTGCAACTGTTCTCCCATCTCCCAATTCTACATCCCGTAACATTAACACAACCAATGGCCTGACAGTACTACTGGAATTGATTTCACCACACTTGAAAGGCATCATATTGGGGAAGGTGACAACAGCACTGTTCTCTAATGATGCTATAATTCTGCCTTCAGGTATAATGATAGCAAACTGGGAAAATGAAGTGACAGTGGTAGTTTAGATACAGAAACATCAAACAGAGTTTTGGACATGTAAAATAGTAACATCTTTGAAAGCAATTTTGTCTTTGAAACAGTCAGATTGTTCACTGGATTAGAAGCCCTAACTTTATGGCTTCTAGAAAGAGTACAGAGAAGAGCAACAAGGATGATCAGGGAACTGGAGGCTAAAACATATAAGGAATGAAGAGAAGGACGAGAGGTGACACGATAGCAGTGTTCCAATATCTCAGGGGTTGCCACAAAGAGGGAGTCAGGCTATTCTCCAGAGCTCCTGAAGGCAGGATAAGAAGCAACGGGTGGAAACTAATCAAGGAGAGAAGCAACCTAGAACTTTTCTGACAGTTAGAACAATTAATCAGTAGACCAACCTGCCTCCAGAAGCTGTGAATGCTCCAACACTGGAAGTTTTTAAGAAGAGACTGGACAGCCATTTGTCTGAAATGTTATAGGGTTTCCTGCCTGAGCAGGGGGTTGGACTCGATGACCTCCAAGGTCCCTTCCAACTTTATTGTTGTTATTGTTGTTGTAATTGAATAAGAGGAGCAGGTTCTTTCTTCAGAAGAGTCTTTCTGAGAACTGTTTTCAGGCTTGCATAGTTGTATTAGTTGGCAGTAAAATATTGTTGATTTAGTACCTGAGTTAGAATTACCTTGCCAGAAAGAGATAGACAAGACTTACTGAATGAAAAAAAATACAATAAGCTTCTTTCCTCCCCATTTTATCAATGCCTTCTAAAGCAGCCTTTTAAAAGAAGAATACAATGGAATGGAGGGGAATAATTTTGGAACTTCAGGATATTGATGAGACAAGGTGAGACAAGGGCTTTTGTTGTAGTTGACAGATCTAGTGATAGGTCTGCCCAGTAAATCCAGTTTTATTGCTATATTTAAAGCCATTCTTTTATTGCTGTGTGATGCTGAAATTACAGTCTGTTCTTCCTTTTTGTTGAATAAGATTGCAGTATCTCTCCGAAAGTGTGAATAGAAGCTAAATAACTTTTGACAGTCTTCACCTGCCTAGAGTTTTCTTGGGTTTCCAGGATCTTTTAGGATAACCTTGCCCAATCTAATTACTTCCTGATGTGGAGATTTCACATCCAAAATAACCCTAAATTTGCAGGTCAGCTTCCTATCTTAATATTAGAAATAAGAGATGCTTTTAGACTGACATTATATGCAAGTATAGTTAACTGGAGTTTAGAATTGGAATTAGAATTGGGTAAAAGATTCTCTATACTAAATATTGGTGTGAAAATTCTCATAACTAATAGGAGGTTAAAGGATTGCAAGAGGAGGAGAGGAAATATCTATAATTTTGTTCCCATTTTTTAACTGATTAAAAGACAGTTGATCCATTACATCTGCAGCACTCTAAGGAGAAAACTATTATTATTTTCAATTCATATAGTTCTGTATGTGAATATTGTTATATTTAGTGCCTCTTCCAAATGGCTGTGCTTTTATATTAAAATTACCATATATCCAGCATTTTCCTATCAAACGCTGCAGCTCTGTAAGAGATATTACAGTGGAATAGATAAAATGAATTTTGAATTCAGTCAAGCTATATCACTGTGACTTGTAATTTTCGCAAGCAGATTAAACGTCTGTATTATTGTGGTATTCCTGTTTCAGAAAGTGTTAAATTTCCCACCCTATCAACTATAAAGGTTACTTATTGTTTAATGGTTATGTAGCATGTAGTTTATAATTTTTACTGAACAGAATACTTAAAATCAGCAGTAATAATATTATATTACTATACAGATAGTCCTTGACCTATGATCACAATCGAGATTAGAATTTCCAAAGCTAGAGAAGGTGGTTGTTAAGTGAATTATGCCTCATTTAG
>NW_024097638.1:0-3477 GCF_016545835.1 Crotalus tigris
TAAGGGAAGCTTACTATCGCGTGAGAATCAAGGAAGGGGACGAATGGAAGACTGCATTTAACTGCCCCATGGGGTGCTATCAATTCAAAGTCTTGCCATTTGGATTACAAGGGGGCCCTTCAGTCTTTATGCAATTAATCAATGACGTTCTAAGGGAGCACCTGTTTAAGGGGGTCCTTGTTTACTTGGACGACATTCTTATCTTTACCGAAACAAAAGAAGAACACGTCAAACTTGTCAGAGCGGTTTAAAAGAAGCTGCGAGCCGCTCACCTATATGCCAAACTCTCAAAATGCGAATTCCACCAGGAAAGGATAGACTACCTAGGCTATCGCATATCCCCACAGGGCTTGAAATGGACCAGAGAAGGTCAAAGCAGTACTAATTGGGCACTCACCCCGCACAAGAAAGCAACTACAAAGTTTCCTTGTCTTTGGCAAAACTTTTACGCCAATTCATCCCCTCATTTCCAGATAGCCTTGCGCGCCTCACTAACTTACTAAAAAACGAAGGAACAGTAAACCTGCCCAGTCCACTAACATGGACAATGGAGTGCCAAGCAGCGTTTGAGAGACTAAAGAGACTTTTGTCTGCCGAACCAGTACTAAGGCACCCAGACATGGACAAGCCCTTCATAATACAGGCAGATGCAAGTGATGTGGCAGTGGGGCTGTGCTATTACAAGAAAATGATGATGCAGTATTGCAACCCTGTGCATATACATCCAAGAAACTCACGGAAACAGAACAGCGCTGGCCCGTATGGGAGAAGGAGGCTTATGGGATACGTTGGGCATTACTCACATGGCGACATTTCCTGGAAGGCAACAAAATCCCCTTCCAGGTGTGGACTGATCACAAAAATTTGGAAGCCCTGAAAACTTCCAGGAAACTCAATCCCAAACAAGCCCGCTGGTCCCAGCATTTTCACCAATTCCAATTTAAGCTCAAACATTTACCAGGAAGAAAGAACTTCCTGGCAGATGCACTATCTCGCATGCCCAAATATAACAGCGCACGAACCACAGACTCTAGACCAATAATGGCAGAATCACAACTGGCAGCGCCAGTAACCACAAGAACCCAAGCCAAAATAAAACCACAACTGGACAGCCAAACTTGGATTGAATTCAGAAAAAGTTTGGAAACAGATGATTGGTTCCAGAAAAACAAACATGTGTGCACAATGAGAGACGGGTTGCCTTGGGTAGGGGAAAAGTTATATATACCAACAACCCAAAGAATCACGTTCATGCAGCTTTGCCATGACACAAAATCATCAGGGCATTTTGGATTTGTAAAAACTTTACACTTAATTAAACGGCAATTTTGGTGGCCATCAATAAAAAAAGGACATAGAAAGTTATGTTGCCAGCTGCCCAACCTGTGCATCAGCAAAGAGGTTGCAAGGGAAATCGCCAGGGCTGTTACAACCAGTGGCAAGTCCCTCAGCCCCTTGGAGGGAAATAGCCATGGATTTTATAGTGGAATTGCCAAAGCAATGGGAATACTGTGTCTTGACGGTCCACTGACCTGTTTTCAAACAGGTGCAATTTTATCCCTTGCCAAAGATCCCTGCAAAGCCTTACAAACTTTTCATCCAACACCTTAGCGATTTGCATGGGGCACCCCAACCATCATCTCTACAGGGGGGTGCAATTTGACGTCTGCATTTTGGAAGGAATTTTTATCCCTCTTAGGAACCACCAGGGGCTTACATCTACCACCACCCTCAATGAAATGGGGGGGCTGAAAAAATAACTCCGTACTTAAGCAATATTTAAGATGTTTTTTCTTATTTTGCACAGCAGACCGAGTGGGCGGACCTACTCCCTTTTGCAGAAGTTTGCCTACAATAATGCAGTCCACTCCAGCACAGGTTACACTCCTTTTCAAATAGCCACCGGTCAAAGTTTCAACCCCATGCCAGAATTAACCCCAAACGAACCAACGATCCCCTCGCTGAAAGAATGGATGGAGAAATTACAAAACACCTGGCCCATAGTCAGAAAAGCACTAGATGAAGCTAGGCAGGCATATAAAACACAAGCCGATAAAAAAAGGGTTGAGCCTACACCATTCATTATAGGAGAAATGGTGTACTTATCTACAAAATACCTAAAGTCCCTACAGCCCTGTAAAAAACTTGGACAAAATATATAGGACCTTTTCCAATTAAAAGAATCATAAATCCAAGTAAACAGTAGAATTAGAAAAAAAAATTACCCAAAAATCCTCAGGCAGAATACCACCCAATTTATTCATTTGGGGGGGGGCAGCTTGCGGAAAAGAGAAGCTCAGTCCCTGCCTCTAGCGGCCAAAAACCCCCCCACCACCCCCCAACCTCCCCCAGTCAATGGTGGGAGGGTGAACAACACTTCGAAATAAAAGGAAAGTCCTTGACTCTATGAGATATTCATGTAGCAACCTCAGTAAAAACCTAGTTTGCCGGAAACACATCCCCCTCCCTCACAAAGTAGTGGGTTCCCAGAACGTCATGTCAAGAGGCCCCAAGCTATTGTAAAAGAAGTTTCACACAGAGTAAATCCTAACAAGCCTAACTAAATTTTTTATACTTGTGGTTTTTCTTTCAGGTGATTCCTCTCTTATTTTTAAAGAGGGGCCGGTAAATGTCCAGAATCCAATTATATTTCATCTTTAATTATCAAATATAGAAACTCCCAATTCTGCCTTCTCTGGATTCTGCCATCAGAGGGAGAGAAGGGGAGAACAAAGGGGCTTTATGGCCCTCACTTCCTTCAGTACACTTCAAAGAGCTGAATGCTGAATGTGTGTTTATTGTAACATCAAAGCGTTAGCACGAGAGAACCTTATCATAACAAAGCAGGATACTTGCCTTTCATGTAGTTACCTGAAGTCTCCATTCAGACGGAAGAAAGAAGAAAGGGGGTGGAATTGTGATACTTGAAACTATCCCTGGAAGGGGGGTTGATTGGGTGGGACTACTGGGAAACCCCTTAAAACCTTGAATGGAAGAGCTTGAACCCCAAGTCCTGTCTAGCATGCCTGCAACCATTTTCTCTTAATAAAGGATTCCTGTTGGAAGAATTATTCCAAGAGTTCTGTCTTCTTAAGATGCAAAGTGGGGTGGGTCCTTACACATTAATTCTTAATTTGTTTAGCTTCTTATACAGCAATAACCAGCAGAGACATAGCTCTAACACTATATAGGCTTTGATGACACCAGATGTTGTGGGACTTCTTCTCATAGCTCATCCACCTCTTAACTGGAGCTTTCATAAACCAAACCCATTTAAGGTATTTAGGTTGGTTGATTCCAAAGTGTTGGAAAAATAAAAGCAAAATAAAAATGGGATTGTAGAGAGCTGAGAAGTCTTACCTCTTCAATGAATAGGAGTTAAACTACGAAATAAAGTTCAGTATGAGCAGCAGCAAGACAGCCTAGGATAGGATCTGTGCTGATGGTGATAAATCAGGGTCTCGGGGTCATGATAGA